>NW_024353906.1:1299022-1339022 GCF_902729225.1 Pteropus medius | reverse complement strand
AAGAAAGATCGTGGCTTTTGCCTTTGATTAGAAGAGGTATCTTTCTCTAGTTGACTGAAGGTCACAGCATTTGCAACATGTGCTCACTTATTACAGCTCCTATGCAGAATGTATACATAAAAAGCTGATTTACTCCCCAAAAAGGACCAGAGCCAGAGTGAACAAAAGACATCTCTGACTACATTAGACAGTTTTCTTTTCAAAGAAATCCAGACCTGATAAACCACTAAACATTAGCACATTGCTAATAAAACTATAACTAGGGACAACCTCCTACCATTCTTGTCACCAATGACTCTCAAAAGCACAGAATGGCAGAACAAATCATGATATTGTTTTATCTTAAAAAATACATTTTACCTTTAAAAATTGCAAGGAAATTCTCAACTTTTGTTATGAAAGGACAGTTCTACCAATAGAGAAATGCTATAGCAAACAATGTAGGGAAACTATGAGGAGACCCAGTTGGTTTTAACATGTACCCAGCACCTGAGCAGAACACAAGATGAGTAAAGCATAAACATATGGATATCAATTCAAGTGGCTGAGCATCAACTATGCCCAAATTACTGATCTAGAAAGAATACCTAAGTAAGAATTTTAAAAAGTACTTAGGGATATGATCTGGGAGACAGACCGTAAGTGGAAAGGAAACTAGCAGGATTTTTTAAAAATAAGTTTACTTTCAAGTGGTAGTTTGCCACTGTGTTTTGAAGGGGAAAAGTCATGGTTTGACCTGAAGGACAAAGAAAGAAACTCCCCTCTCTCTGGTCTCAATACTTTATCTGTAAAATGAGGTATTTTTCCAACACTGAAATTCTATGAGTCTATTACTCTAAGGCAATCCTAACAGAAGAAATCCTAAAAATTGGCTAGTGAACCAGAGAAGTTGTCAGTTATGTTCCTACTACCTCATTTATTGAGCCTACAAATATTTACTGACTACATGCCCTGTGTCAACTACTGTACTGACTGCCAAATATACAGAAGCATATAAATAGTGCCATCTAATAGTTAATAGTCTGGCAAAAAATATACATGGAATATAAATCATTACAAGGTGGTATGATAAGTGACCAGGTGCTGAAAAGCTATAAAAAGTACTGTGGAAGCCCAAAGGAAGGAGGAAATAATTCATTTTAGAGGGATCAGAGACATTACAGGAGAAGTCCCATTTAACTGAGTCCTGAAGGATGAAAACGAGTTTGTCCAGAAGTAAGAGGAATAGACATTCCAGAATGTGCAAAGGCAAGAATATATAAAAGAATACGATTGTATTCAAAGAAGGGGAAAAACTTCAAAGGAGCTGGAATATGGGATGCATGGTGGCAATGAACAGGAAAAAAAAAATCTAGTAAGATGAGCTGACAACAGATTTAAAAAGATTTCAAATGCAATTTAAAGTAGTTTGGATTTTATCCTCAGGGAAACAGCAAATTATTGAAGGAATTTAACCAAGGTAGGAATGTGATCTGAATTTTTCCTTGAGAAAAAAATCTTCAGTGGCCTTAAAAGGATAAGTTATCCAGAAGGTTGTATATATGTTTTTGCTCCTGTCATTTGTATTTATGTGTGCTTAGCTGCTCTTTTCTTATCTGGTCCTTGGTGCTCTGCTGGACATGTGGTGCTGACTGGTGCTGACCAGTTACTTTTTTCCTCCACATTCCTTCAGGTCTCTGTTCTCAGTCTCTACAACTGCCACTGATAAATGCTGTTGAAAGAAGGTAAATGAAGAGAAGAGGGGGAGGAAGGGGTGAAAGAATATGAATAACCACAAAGGAACTATCTGGGAAGAAGAACAGAGATGCTAAGCTAATAAAAATAACATAATAGTTAATGTGTATTGAATATATACTATGTGTCATGTTCTTTACCTATGCTTCACAGTTAACTATTAAATCTCAGACGATTCTACCATGAAGCTACTAATTTATCCCCATTTTCAGATTAGTAAAATGAAGCTTAGAGTAACTTGGTTATGATGATTATAATGATAGTAAATGGTAGAAAATATTTGACTTTAAATTCCATGCTTTTAACTTTCATACCCTATTCTCAATGATATCACTTATTGAATGCTAGCTATGTGCTAAGAACTACGTTAGCTGCTTTACCAAGGTTAGCTCTAAGATCCACAATAAGCTAAAAAAGTATACATCATTGTGTCCATTTTACAGTAGAGAAAATTGAGGCTCTGGAATATTAAGTAACTTACCTAAGGTCACAAAACCAGTATTAGAGGCAGCACCAAAGCTTTAACCCTGGTCTGTTTTGGCTGCATTATGATGTGTATATTCCTGTTGCCTACTCCTTCCTTCCCATCTCTACATTTCCAGATTCCACCTTCAAGGCTCAACTAATATCTTACCTCCTCCGGAAGCCTTTTAGGAACATAGCCCACTGTTGCATTCCTATTACAATTATTTGTATAACATTCATTTATCTTGATAAAGATAAATTTGTATCTGTCAGTTTCCTGTTCTGTTTATGTTCTATGTCCTCAAATAGTCAACCCATGTAAGTGCCCTGTAGCAGGTGCCTCGGGCAGTTTGTACCACCCAAATATATCTTACATTATTTTCAATAAGCCTCTAGAGGGGTATGAGAATTGTGTCAAATAATTTGTATCCCCCAAGATAACTGGCAGAATCCTAAGCACAATACACTATTAGGGCTTAATAATGTATTGATTGGCTCCAATATACTTTAATAGTAGAAAGTTTTCAGTAATAATAATAACAATAACAATGAACATTATGTGTGTGTTTATGAATTCAATCCTCCTAATAACTGATGATGCAGGTACTATTGTTATGCCCATTTTACAGAGGGAACTGAGGTGACTTGTCCAAGGTCACATAACTAGTAAGTGGCAGAGTCAAGATCCAAACTCATGCAGTCTCACTCCAGAGTCAGCATTCCCTTGACTACTTTACAATACTATCTTCACTCAAACTGACATTGTTCTAAGATTAAACAACTCTCACACCTTAAAAAAAAAATTATTAAAAACTCACGCATCACTTCTGCTACAAACACTGGAGGAATCTGGAGGAGATATGAAAAGAAGAGTCTCTGTCTGTATATAGTAGAAAACCTAAACAGCAGATACAAAGCTGCTAGGAAAATAAGAAGAAAATTGAAAAGTATTTCTCTTTAAAATAAAAGTTAGAATGTACCAAGTGTGCCATTTTCACAGAAAGGTTCTGTGATTTATAAAGCTTCCATGCCAACTTCCTCTCATTAATACACCAAATTATAGAGCATACTTCAGAGTGAGCCCCACTGTTAGCAAAACCCTGCAACTCCATATCAGAATCATGTAGTCTTGAATCAGTGAAACGCAACCACCTCTGGACTGACATATAACATTAGGATGTCAGAGAAATGGCCTGATGAAGATCCCAAGGAAAAATTGGATAACAAAATGTTGATTTCCAAATTTTTTGAACTTGATTGAGTTGTTGCAAAAGTCGGGGAGGAAACTATGAGATATATTTCTATTTTAAAAAGGCAACGTGAATTTCCTGATAATTTAGAGATGGTGGAAAGTAGAGGCAAGTGATGTAGGTTTGTATATTATTCATAATTTATAATTCATGAAGCTTTTTCCTGCACATTACTTCTTTTAATTCATACAAAAACTTGGTGAAATCAGTAGTACTATCATCTCTACAAAATCAGCCTCTACAAATAGGGCTCAGAAAAGAAAACTCTCCATGGTTATTACTAGAAAGTGATGAAGCCATACCTAAAATCTAGGACCTCTAAAACAAAGCTCCTTTCCTTGTATCATATGGGTTTCTCTTGAAGAAAATGGAAAAGAAGAGCCTCTTGTGATATACAGAATAAAAAAAGTAATAGTGATTACAAAATAGCCAATGACTGAAACTTAAGAATGACAGGTCTCATCTCTCTCTGCTCTTTTAAGAAATCTCCACATCTCCCTCTTTGAAAGTAAAATACAAAGTAATGAAAAAGGCCCTCCTGGTTGCTTTCCATCTCCATGTTCCCTAAAAACACTACTCACTCCCTGGATCTGGAGAGTATAACAATCTCTGTAACATCACAGATGCATGAAAAACAAGCCCCAGTTGTTTTTGACACTATTCTAGATTCCAGGAATAAAGCAGTGAACAAAATGAAGTCCCTGCCCTTATAAGCTTGCATTCCAAGTCCAAATTAAACTACTTCCAAGATTTCTTACACCTCTAAGGTCCTATGGTTCCACCACTAGAGAAAAAGCTTACATTGCAAATGTCCCTAATAGAGGGACACTTTAATTACCTAAAGGAAAGGGATCACCATATAGCCTCAGCATCTAGCATTATGCTTAATGCTCAGTAAAAGTTTTTAAGTGAATGGAGGTAATCACTATATTATACATGTGGAAACTGAGATTCAAGATGGTTACCTATGGTTAAACAGCTGGTAAGTGGCAGAGCTAAGAACTGCACTCTGACCTAGTACTATTCTATATACTCCTAATAATTTTGACAAAAATGGTTAAGACTTAATTTTTAGGGACTATTCAGTTTCTAAAAGTCAGCTACCCAAAACTTTCTTACTGGAGCTTAGAGATGAGATTTAAGAGTTTAGAGATGAAAATACCCTTCAAAGTCATTTAGTTCGATTCCCTCATTTTTCAGATAAAGGAATTGATCAGAGAAAGGTAGAAATGTGCCACAGCTACTGCATGGCAGACCTAGCACTAAAACACCCAACTCCTCTGATACCTAGCCCAATGTTGTTTTCTATCACCACCCTGTTTCTCTCCTAGATTCCTTGATGGTAAAAAAGATTTGCTATACCTTTTTTGTATTTCCACCAACACTCAAAAACTACACCTAGTATATAAACTATTGGCATATTGCATTACCCGAAAAATTAACTATAAGGAAATTTTATTTTCAAACCTAACTTATTCTTCTCTTGAAATCTCTCTATTCCAGTTGGGCTAGAGAATTTTTAATAGCTTCTGGACCAAGACTTTGGCCTAAAAGATTCTAGCAGGAATTAGCTAAGCTCAGTACAGAGCAAGAATAATCCTATCCTAATATTCTTTCCTCAGAAAAAAGTATCAAGACAAGCCTTTCTCAGGTGAGTTTTTCTAGGAAATAATTGAGTAGTCCAAAGACTTGTATTTTCAGGGAAAGAAAAACTACCTACTAGCCTGGCTGAAGGGGAATTTTTCTGAACTGCACTTACAAAGCCAATATGCTCTGTAGTCAAGCTTCCCTTAGGGACATCGGAGGCTGCACAGGAGCACTAAACAGGAGCACTTTCCCTCCTGTTCTAGTTCTGCCACTAGTAAATTATTTGACATCAGGCAAATAATTACCCTCTCTGGGATTATTTTACTCATCCGTAAAATAAGAATAATAATACTTACCCTGATTACCTCACAGGGTACTCAGGTAGAACACATGAACTAATGCCCATAATATCAATTTGAAAAGTATGAAACACCATACAAATGTAAGATAATGCAATTAATTATTAGTATTATTACTTAGAAG
This sequence comes from Pteropus medius, assembly GCF_902729225.1. NCBI lineage: Eukaryota > Metazoa > Chordata > Mammalia > Chiroptera > Pteropodidae > Pteropus > Pteropus medius. The sequence goes on along the minus strand of NW_024353906.1, from coordinate 1,333,503 downwards.
CCAGAAAGCCATCTTGCAAAATCAAGTAGAAAGAGGCAGAAGCAGTGTGATAGCAGAAAGATCAAAACTTGGGAGTCATATAGCCCTAGGTATGAATCCAGATTCTGTGACTTTGTCAAGTTGTTTAAACTCTTAAACAAACAGTATCCCCATCTGAAAATGGAATGGTTCTACTGTTAAACTCCCATGAAGAATAAGTAACAAATATTTACATACATACACCTAAAAATATCTTGCTTGTATGGTATAAAACGGTATTATTATAAATTTCCTCTTGTAAAGAGCTTAGAACATCAGGGCTTTGTCTAGCATTCACGCCATGTGAACAGTTGAAACATCTGTAATGTCAAGCAGTCGAAGCTGATTTAAAAAGAAAAAATCACCAGCAACAATAATAACAACGGCATCTTTGATCAACGTACTAAAGCAAAAAATTTAAATGCTAATTAACCCAGTATATTAGCAATTGAGCCAGAGTTTAGGAGCCAGTTCTATCAATGGGTATTTTCTCAGTCACCCAGACAAACTGTTGTGCTTATTTCAAATCCACTGCACTGAGGCTCTCTTTGTGACTGTGGATTGTTGGATTATTGCCTGCATTTCTGTCTTCTGTGAAAATGCCAAATGTATAGAAAATTTCAGTCACCAGATTAAACGTTCAACTTGACAATATATTATGCTGTTTGGTGTCATGTTGACATCCTATTGATGATGTTCATGACTTTTTATGCCTTTATTTTGTTCTTTGGTTTCAGTAAAAAGAAAAGTAAAAAGCCCTTAGACTAATGAATTCAGACTCTTTTCAGACAGTGCTGCTTCTCTTCCATGAGATCAGGAAAAAGGATATATTTCTGGTTGCAGACATATGTGGTACAGACATGAGATCACAGCTTTAAGCTTAATAGAAGAACATAACAATCTACTCACTGTTTACATTTAGCCCAAAGGGCAGCTGGAAATCACAACCAACCATATGCAGTGCCGAGCAAGTGGTCATGACTTTATTAATAAAGCCGAACATTAACAAATAAGATTCTGGGAATGGTACAGTGGGGGCAGGAGTGCCTTACCATAGGCCCCTCTAAGTACTAGGCAAAGGGCCCAGGCTATTGTTGAAAATGTCCTTTGGGATTAGACTATTCTCTCTGCCAGGATTTCATTTGCCATCTTTCATATTTCCCAGTTCTCTCATACAGTGTTTAATCAGCTGCTAGGGACTGGTTAAAAAGGACTCCTATTCTTTTTGGATCCTGACATCCTGAAAAGGGAGTGAATTGTAAAATTATCTACGTACAATTAAATCAAATCAAACATAGAGAAATTCTTTTTGTACCATAAAGAACTACTTCAAGTAGAAAGAGAGATGCAAATAATATCTCATTTAATCCTTCCAAGTCTATGACAGGTATAGTAATATTATTCCCAACTTATTGATAAGAAACTGATATTAAGAAAGGCTTAAGGATACTACAAGCAAATTGCATAAAGGAGATTTATAGCCAGGTCCAAATCCCATGCATTCTCTATTCAACAGCTGCCAGAGAACAAATTAGTGGATAACCCATGATCTATCATAATTATGTCTTTCTGCTTTGAGATGCATACAAATTTACTAGGTAAATGTAGTACTCGAAATTAACCACTGTTTAACACTGAAACCTTTCTCATAAACATCAGTGTCACAATTTCTAAATTTTCTATCTGATTCTTTCATTTCATTTCCATATCTAACAGTAATTTCAGATCTCAAATTTGTAACCCAAGTACAAAAATCACGGGACAAGTGTTGGAGCATAAAACCATCAGAACAACTTATAAGCTTTCAACAAAGTGAGTTGGCCCTATTGGGTCAGCAAAAATTAAACTACCAATAACACCCATAAAAATGACTGCTGATATAAGTGGTACAAAAATCAGAAGTTTGTTAGCATAACTAGTTCATCCAAGTGAAGTGGATTCAGGTTTAGTAAGAAGAGAAGGGAAATCTGAATCTGCAATCCACCTCCTCAGACTAGGTTTAAGGTATAGTTTGGATCTTGCTGAAGCACATTTTGCTTCTATGTGTGTTCCAATTTTAGATTTGCTTTGTTTCTGAAACATAAGTAAAATTCCTTATGAAGTACATTGCATTATCTTATTTTATTGGAATCATCACTGTCAGGCTAAATATACCTCAGTTTTCCATTGGGCCCAATCTGAGAACTGCCACTGGGAGCCCAAGTCATTCACACAGTTATGACACAGAATGCAACCACATTTTCTCCCTTGGGGCTTAAAGAAAAGAACTGGCTCTCAAACCACAGACAGTAATGTGTAACCACAACACAAGACAAAAGGAAGAGAGAGAATGGCCTAGTGAAGTATTAGATTTATCTCAGATAATTATCCCAAGCAATCACAAATCACCTTGGAATACAACTTTCAATCTCACCCTCAGCTTAGACACATCACACTATGAAAATGAGTGATTAACAAATATTAGAGAAGAGTGAACGGAAGTCATAATGGCCAGCATTTCCAATAGACTAAATATTGATATTAGCATACAAAGAAATTGTTGTCTAGCACTTCTAGGTAACATATATACAGAAACATAAAGCCTATGTACATTATAAAAGTAACTTTCCTTGAAAGTATTAGAGATAATATACTATTCTTTTAACTGTCTATTGGCCACAAAGTAATTCTTCAATTAGCTAGCATTTCTATTTTGTTTTACAAACTATAACAGGCAACAGAGACATAGCAGAAGACAAATACTAGACAATTACAAAAAACTATAAATCTCTAATTTCATTATCCCCAATATCTAAATTCATTAAAATTTCAGATAAAAAGTGAACAGATGTCTTTTCAACAAATGGTGCTGAGAAAACTGGGTATCTACAAAACAATTGAGTTGAACTCTTACCTTACACTATACATAAAAATTAACTCAAAATGGATCGAAGACCTAAACTTAAAAGCTAAAACTATAAAACTCTTAGAAAACATAGGGAAAATTTGACACTGACTTTGCAATGATTTCTTGGATATGACACAAAAGCATAGGCAACAAAAGAAAAGTAGATAAATTGGACTTTATCAAATTTAAAAAACTCGTGTGCATCAAAGGACACTATCTGGAGAGTGAAAAGACAGCCCACAGAATGAGAGAAAATATTTTTCTAGTAATATTTCTGATAAGGGATTAATATCCAGAATATATAGAGGAGTGCTACAACTCCACAACAAAAGAACAACCTAATTCAAAAATGGGCAAAGGATTTAAATAGACATTTCTCCAAAGATCTACGAATAGCCAATAAACATATGTAAATATGTTCAACCTCATCCGTCACTAAGGAAATGCAAATCAAAACCACAATAAGATACAATGTCACACCCATAAGGATGGCTATTAACAAAAAAAAAAAGGAAAATACCATTTTCCCTTCCTATAGTTAATTCCCTTACCTTCTTCAAGTCTTTGTTCAAATGTCATGTTCTCATGAGTCCTACTCTGATCATCCTATTTAAAATTGCTTCCTGTACCATCAGCTCACCTTATCCTACTCTCTATTTATTTTTGATAGCATTTACAAACTAATATACTATATAATTTACTTATCATGCTTATTGTTATATGTCTCTTTCATCTATAATATAAGTTCCATAAGAACTAAAGTTATTTGTTGTATTCACTAATGTATTTTAAGTGCAAGAACAGTAGTACCTGGCACATTATAAATACTCAATAAACATTTTCTGAATGAATTAACTAATTTCTTGCCCAGAGACAGAAAATAGCTTAAAAGTTTTGAAAACCAAATCATTCTTAAAATTAATCGGTTTTTATCATCTTCAACATCAAATATTTTCTTCCATTTATCATCAATAAATACCAAAGTACTATGACTTAAAATGTAAAGTATTCCACTTCACTGAACATTTCAATAAAATAAGGGTTCGAATTTATTCATATCTTAACATTCAGAATACATGCCAGTTGTTTACCTATTGTCTCTTGACTCATATCACCCTCCAATTCTCTGCTCTGTGATTCTGGAGCACTATATTTCCCAGGCTCCCTTCCCAGCTGGCTTCCAGTTAGGTTCTGCCAATGAGAGGGACTAGTGGGAAATTAGAAAGTGGGAGGAGGAGAGAAGAGACTTCCTTTTTCCATCTCTTATCAGCATCCCTCCATCAGCAAAATACACTTATGACGGTACCATTTTCCATTCCCACCAGCAATGGCTTCTTTTAGCACTCCCAATACCAGCTGCCTAACCCCTGCAGAGATACCAGCACCAGCGGGCCACACTTCTCTCAGTGATTAGAGCATAAGCCATGCCATGTTTTCCTCAGTGGTCTGAGCACCAGTCACTCAGTACACACTCTCCCAAGAGGCTCACGCCCAGTTACAAGCTTTTCCAAGTTCCTAGGTTCAAGTAACCCAATTGCTTCCATTTCATTCCACCAGGCCTATGGCTAGTAGCTGCTCCCTACAGCTAATAATATCTAGGTTATTTCAGCTACCTTTTTTGCTTCTTCAGCCTTCCAATACCTGTGTAAAAAATTCCCTCAATTAAATCCCAGGTATTTGAATGGTTTATCATGATTTTTGTTCTCCTGACTAGATGTGACTATACATTATAATATTTCAGGCAAATCAAAAGATTGACAACAGATTTTCATCACTCAGAATTAAACATAATACAGATTTTTTCATACTATCTTAACCAAAGAATGAGAAAACAGGTGTTTCAAATAAGACAAATAATAGATTGAGATCTAGAACTACTGTGCTCATTCCTGTACACTCTCAGAGTTGTAAATTTTTATCTCTAGCCCACTCCTCTCCTGCCTAATCCACACCTACATTTGGATATCTAGAATGCATCTCAAATTTAACATTTCCAAAACTGAGCTTCTGATTATTTCCTACGAACTGGTCCCTCCAAAGCCTTTCCCATCTCATTTAACGGCAACTCTAACCTTAGAGCTTCTCGGGCCAGAATCCTAGAGTCATTCTTGATTCCTTTCTTTCTCTCATCCTCCAAATTCAATCTGTTAGAAAGTTCTGTTAGTTCTTCATTCAAAATATGTTCAGAATATAACTGCTTCTCACCAACTCCACTGCTACTCCAAGCCACCAATAACTCTCACCTGGATTATTATAATAGTCTTTTAAGTAGTCACTCTGCTTCCATTCTTTTGTGCCCTTATAATTTATTCCCAGCAACAACCAAAGTCACACTTTTAAAACTTAAGACAAATAGCACTCCTCTGTGAACAGATTAAGAACTACAAATTGGTAGTTACAAAATAGTCACAGAGATGTAAAGTACAGCATAGGGAATATAGTCAGTAATACTGTAATTACTATATATAGTGCCAGGTGGGTAGTAGACTAATCGGGAGAATCACTTAGTAAATTATATAAATGTCTAACCACTATGCTTGCTGTACACTTGAAACTAATATAAAATAATAGTGAATGTCAACTGTAATTGAAAAAATATATATTACATTGTTATATATAATATATATAATCACTTCTCTCGAAATGTTCCAAAGGCTCCCCATCACACAGAGTAAAAGCCAAAATCCTTACAATTATCTACAAGTTCCTATATGATCTGGTTCCTGTTACTTCCTTCACTTCATCTCCTATTAGTTTCCCCTCACTCACTTGTCTCCAGACATTCTGGTCTCTCCTTGTTCCTTGAACATCCAGGAATATTTCTATCTCAGAGTCTCTGCTTTGGCTGCTCCCTCTGCCTGGGACACTCTTCTCCAGACATGTGCATGATTCCTTTGCTGTCACTTCAAGTCTTTGGGCAAATATTTTCTTCTAAATGAGACCTTCCCTCACCATCCTATTTAAAACTGCATACATCTCCATACTAGGCACTCCCTATTCCCATTCTTTGTTTTATTTTTCTCCACAGCATATATCCTATGACTTACCGTATAATAATTTACTTGTTCTTTTATATCCCTCCACTAGAATATAAGCTCTCTGAGGGCAGGAATTTCTGTTTAATTTATTGATATATCTTCAATGCCAAGATGGTGCCTGGCACATAGTAAGTACTTAGTAAACAGCTATTGAATGAAACTCCAAACTCCAAAGCACCAAAGAATGAATATAAACACACATAGAAATACATTATGACACATATATATATGCATATGTATATATGATCTTGACTATATTCTGAAGAGTAAAATCATATTACAAACTCTAATGCTGTAGTAAGTACTATACCAAAATTATTATCCTTTTCTATCAAAATCACAAAATGCATTTATAATCCTGCTACATAATATAAGGAGGCTCTCTAGCACAGCGTTTAATAGTCAGCCTACATGACTTACATTATCACTTCAGCATCCACTAACTCTGTGACCCTGGGCAAGTTACTTGACCTCTGTGCCTCATTTTCTTCATTATAAAATAGTAACAATAACAAAAATAAAACCTAGCTCATAGATATTGTGTAAAGGATTAAATTATGTAACACATTTAAAGCAATTTAGCACAGTGCCTGGCCCAGAGATAATATTCAGTATATATCAGCTATTATTATTATATAAGGCACCTAGCTAATGCTTGTTGAAAGACAAGTAAATACTCTAAAATTCAACATTTTTTACTGCTTGAATTTGTCTACATTGCAAGCTTACTAAAAGCAAGAATCATATTTTACACTTCTTTATATCTGTCTTAGTACTGAGCACTTTTATTAAACCTACTAAAAATATTAAGTTACAAAAGCCAGGTTAGTCAAGATGACCTGAATAAATAACATACGGGGAAAAAAGGTAAGTTTGTCAGTTTTGGCTCCTGATGTTATTATACTATGTGTGATACTAAAGTATACTAAAGCATATTAAAATTTTTTAGTAAATATACTAAAGACTTTTTTTAATTGTACAATAAAGATACATAGATTTTCTAGCAGAAAAAATAATATGATGGATGTTAACTAAATTTACTGCCGTAATCATTTCACAATATATGTAAGACAAATCATTACGCCTTAAACTTATACAGTGATGTATGTCAATTATATCTCAATAAAACTAGGGAAAAAAGAAATGATTAACTAATGGCAGAGGAAGAAAAGGCAAAAAGAAAGGGAAAGTAGAGACAGATGGCAGGCTTTAAAACTGAGGACTTGACCAAATCACGGCCATGTGTGTCATAAGGGAAAACTGAACACCAACAAAGACAGGTTGACAGCTGAGAGTGAGACTTTGTTGGAAAGGCTGTTTCTCCAGAGGATCACTCAAAGATAAGCCCAGTTGAGTGAGAGCAATAATAACTAACTCCAAAAGAAGTATATAGTTAACCACTGGTCACAAGAAGCCGAAAGTCTTTCACAAAAGGAGAACTACAGGAGAATTAAAAGAAAAGTAACAGAAGAATAAAATTACCATTAACCATCTTTGAAATGTTGATAGACAAAGCCAGTATAGATTAGTAACTTTGACATCACTGGCTGGACACCTGGCTGGAATATCTAAAATGGTAAGATCTTTAATAAAAAGTTTAATTAAGGATCTTATATATAAATATGCTTTCTTTTACTACAAACCCCTACCCATCACTTTGGTGACATTTTATTGTTGTTGTTGTTGTTTTTCTGATGCTATAAGAACTCACATTGGTTAATGTAAACTATGTTCAGAATTTGCCATAGTCATATGACACACCACTTTTTAACTCTACACTAATGTAATGTCATAGTATGTAGATTTATTTGTCAAGAACGATGGGAGAGAAAACGGCATCGTGCAGAATATTATCCATAGTAGTGTGTTAGTATATGAATGTGAGCATCTATGAGCACCAGTGCACAAAAAGAATATAACTTTATCATCAAATTATAATTATGACACAAAATATTTGAACTTTGACATGATTTCATCATTCAGAAATAGAATGGCAACCACAAAGGACAGTTCACAATATGTAATTCTGCATTTCTACGAAATGTAAAGAAATAAATTCTAGACACATCCTTAAACAGAGATGTGTCAGTAGCCAATCTAAGGAAATGGGCTCTTCAATTCCTGTACCACTGTTCGAAGTCTCCTCCTTAACTCATTCCTTCTTTCATACTTTGTTCTTTTCCCTTGGGTCCAACTTCCTTCTTTGGGTTACTCTTTCACTACCAAGTAACTTAGCCTCCTATTCTTTTAGACAGTTCTTGTTATCTACAACATTTTTCCCTATTGCCCTATTGGAAATAGAGTATCTTACAAGTAAATGATGTGGCATCAGACCTGAGGATTTAATTGATGGGTTTCTATAATTTCCAAAGGTACAATCATACCCAGGCATTACCCAATTTTTATTGCAAGTATGTGGTTTTATAGTTTACATGTACTTAACTCTATAATCTTCAAGAAAGAAAGTATATAATAAATAAGTTGAATATATATCATATATCCTGTATGTTATTAAATAATAACCCTGAAGAAAGAATGAAGGAAGAAGAAAGGAAGAAATTCACTTATCTTTACTAATACAGCCTCTAAACCCTTGGTATATTTTTAAAATACTCAAAGATATGCACTTTGACCCATCTTTAACTCAATACAATTTCTACAGCTTCTATGCAGATATCTCACAACATTACACTGCACCATAATTACCTAAATCATAAAATCAAATCTTGCTTCCTCTGAGCTCCCTATCTGCCTGCCATGGTCTGAACGTTTGTGCCTCCTCCAAAACTCATATGTTGAAACCCTAACCCCCAAAAGTGAAGGTATTAGTACACAGGGCCCTTGGGAGTGATTAGGTCATGAGGTTAGAGCCCTAACAAATGTGATTAGCGCTCTTATAAAAGTGAGCCCGCAGAGATCCCTAGTCCCTTCTACCATACAACGAGAAGTCTATGACCCAGAAGAGAGCCCTCACCCGACTTTGCTGGTACCCTGATTTGGACTTCCAGCCTCCAGAACTGTGAAAAATAAATATTGTTTATGAGCTACCTAGTCTGTAATATTTTGTTATAGAAGCCCAAATGGATTAAGACAGTGCTTCTTCACATTCAGAACATCTTGAACTGAATATGCACATATTTGCGACCTACCTCTTATAAAACGGAAAGTCCTATAAAAACCTACCCACCCCCCCACCCCGCCCCCCCGCCAAAAAAAAAATATCAGAAAATCTGCAAAACCTACTCAGGATATTTTCATTATCAGGAACTCATATTTTCAGTTCATTAGAATCTCTATTAATTATAACATATAAGTACTCTGAGATATGCTATCATTGATTCATAGGCTTGTAGCCTTTGTTTCCAACTCCTTTGCATTCTAATGGTTGTTCAGGGAAAATGACAATGTACCTGAAACTAATTCTAAAAATTAATTTTTTAGCAATACAAATAGTGTTTCAAATATCACATGCGAAATGTACTTTTAAAACAGAAAAAATAATTATTTTGTATTAACGTCTTTACCATTTTCTCCTATCTAGCACTTTAGAAGATTTATTCCACAACATCTGCTTAAACATGGTCCGTAGTATGATTCGAATATTGAAAATAATTTAAATTGATAAAACAAGTGATAAGGTTTTTGTTTTGTTTTGTTTTTATAACGTAGAAAACAAAAACAACTGATGTAGCAAAAGAAAAATGCACCTGTCATAAATTTGCTCATTCTATGCTGTATCCTCTACTCTTGGACAATGCTTTACTGCCTATAAAATCCAAGAAATAGTAAAGTAAAATTGCTTTTGAAAACCAGCCAAATACCTCAAAAGAAATGACAAGTTTCACTGTTATTCCTTTCATGTTCATTCTCTTTCCCTCTTTTTCTCTCCCTCCCAGGCCTGGTCATTCTCTACTCTTCTCCCCCTTCTCTTTGTCTTATAATTATTGAAACTTTCCTATTTTGTATCATTGTTTTTAAGAAAAAAGGACAAAGATGGTCAAAAATCACAGGATGAAAGTATGAAAGTCAAACTTAAAGCTACATTATGCCTATAACAACTTTTAAGAATGGAACTTAAAAATAAAGGGTTATCCAACCAAAAAATGACTACTGCCTTTAGGTCTTATATGAGAAGATAGGTAAAATTTCATCAACTTATATAAAAAAGAAATCTCAAAAGCTCACTATTTTAACTAACATTTCTTAAACCCTTTTCAAACTTTACTAGTCCACACCAATTATTTTTTCAGCCTACTCACATGGAAGTAACGACATCTTCTATTCATCAAACCTAATCTTCCCAGCTAAGGTTAGATATTTTTTATCTCTGAACCAAAGAGTGTCACAACTAAAAGGAAAGTGAGGCTTAGAAAGCTTAAACAACTTGTTCAAACATGTAACTAGTTACAAATTAGTAGAAGAAAGAATTGGGAATAGAACCCAGTTCTCCAAACTTCAAAGTACCAAAGGAGGTTTGGGACTAGAATCCAGATCTCCAAACTCCGAAGTGCTGAACATTACACAGAAAAGACAGAAGAAATAGCACTGGTCCTAAAGAACTAAATTTCACTAAAAATCTATAGTTGCATACTTTTCTGATGAATAATATATGATTATAGTAATGAAGCCAATTACAGATCTAATGCAAACTGAATTTTTTAAAAAACAATCTGAATAATCTCAAGTCATTTAAATATAGTTTTAGCACACATAGTGTGATTTCTTTTTTCTCCCTGGATCTATACCTCAGCATTAGATTGGTTTAAGGTCAATATTAAACTAGAATCAAAAAAAAAAAAAAAAAAACTGGCAAGGAGTGAGAGTAGAGTTGAGAGTGGCACTAGGAAGAGAGAGGCATGCTGGCTGTCAAGGGGAAGTTGTCCCAGGATTATGAAATTGTTGTACTCAACGCTCAAGACATAATCCATTCATGTTTGATAGAGAACTAGCTATAATTATAAGTGGAATCCTTCACCCACTTCCTCCACACTCCTGCTTTTAAAATGGCTAAAGCCTCATTTCAAAAGATGGGTACTGGTAATACAAAAAAACATAAGGAAACTGGGTTTTAAAATCATAGCACTCTTGCTACGAGTAAGAGTGTCACATGATCTTTGTGAGGTTAAAGTGAAGAAAATGAGGAAAGAATTCTTCATGGTCATCATTGAAATCAGTGACTACATTCTGTAGACCCAGCATAGAGCAACTTAAATCTCCCCAGGCAATTGTTGAAAACGAGGAAAACCTACTGCACTACCAATGGAACATTTCAGACTCCAGAGCTGACAACTGTCTCTCTTTAACACTCACTAAACATAACCCTGACAGAAAGAAGAGGGAAGGGGAAGGGGGAGATAGGGAAAGAGTGTGAAGAATAAAAGGAGAGAAAAAGAAAAGGGGAAAAAAAGGTACTAAGGGGTACTATTCTTCAGGAAACTAAACTCCATTAAAACAATCTACAAAGAAATCTTTTATACAGAAATAAAAGTCAAGTTGTTAATTACAGAGATATTGAAGTTGTTATTTGTTTCTAGGCAAAGTGGATTTCACTTTTTAAAATATAGTGGCAATAATTATGTCATCATGATTGAGCCATATTCTCTTTTTGTAATATGTACACTGTCATCAAGACAGAATTAAAGAGGAAAACTGAAAAGCGAATAAACAGATCAACAAAAACTAAAGGAACCAAGGTACTTAAAGCTCTTTGTTGATTAGCTTCTTTTCATCCAACTACTCAAACTGAGATGTTAGTTCACTTTCTCGTTTAAATCTCAGTTCCCAGGTATGCAACATGAATTTTTTTCCTCCAACAAAAATTGTAGCTTAAAGCCAGCTGGTCATAGGAATGAGGCTGTTCATGCTAGGTAACTGTGAAAATACCTAGTCACTCTTTAATTAAAAAAAAAAAAAACTAAAATTGGGAAGACATTCAAACTAAGTAATCAGCATTTGTTTTCCTCAGAAGAGAGGAAGAATCGACTTTATAGTATAAAGAAAGAAGAAAAACAATTTAGGACCTGGGGGGAAAAGCTGCTTGAAGACACTACTCTAAATAATATTTATTGTATTATTGTTATTGTTATTACTATTACTATTATCTTGTTCCCTACACATGCAACTCTATAGGGAAAGTGTCATATATTTTACTCTAAATTCATCAAATTTAATGTGTTTCTTATCTCCTTCATACTTAGGAAATATAAACAAGCATTGAAAAAGTAAAAACATTTCTTTCACTATAAAATATTATTTTCAAACTCATTAGAAATTGATATTGCACCTTACACTAAGGAGACAAATAAGAAGGTGATCACAACAATATGGTTTCAAACTGTTGAGGGAAATATAAATTGGTGCATTCTTTCAAGAAGGCAACTTTGCAATATATCAGAAACATTAAAAATACCCTTTGAACTAGATTTTAGATGTCTAGGAATTTATTCCAAAGAAGCAATCATCGTAGTATTGAAAGATATACTGAATAAGTTTATTGAAGTATTGCTCACGATAAAGAAAAAATTAAAACAACCTATATTTTTAACAGATATCAGTATATTTAATAATTACTCAACAATTTGTGTAGAGTGCCTACTATGTGCTAAGCAAAGTGGATTCATTAAATTAAAAGTGTATCCTTAAAGTAAAATACTATGAACCAATTTAAAAAAACATACGATCCCAATTTGTTTTATAAATTTAGTATACTTCTATAGAAATGCCAAAGTTTTTTGGGAGAGAGAATCAAATTACTCTAACATTTATCTGATAAACAAATGCTTAAGAAAAATCAATTTGGAAAAAAGTAGTTCAATTAAAAATATGTCAAATCTCATTAAATAAAAGTATGCCATATGAATAACCAGATTGATTAACAAAAGAAGTTGAAAAAATAAACACCAATATCTCTAAGAGTTTAGTCTATGATAATCGTAGTGTGTAAAAGAAGGATTATATACCTAATATTGCTGGAACAACTGGTTCTTTATATTCTAATTGCACATTACACAGCAAAATAAGTTCCAGATGGATTTAAAAACTAAAAGTGAAAAAACAAAATCATGATATTGCTGTAATAAAATATATGTGAATATTTATGTAATTTTTATTAGGAAAGACATTCTTAAAAATGATACCAAAGGTAGAAACTCGAAAGGAGAAAAATAAAACTTTAGATTTAATGAGAGAGAATTGATTTACTACAAATTTTAACTGAAAGACAAAGTGTCAAGATTGGAAAAGAATCTCCATCATATATGATAAAGGGCTAATATTTCTGGCATAATAGAGACCTCTTACAAATCACTAAGAATTAACTGCCCATTAGAATAATGTGCATTACTTTGTGTTGGACTGTTGTAAATATTTGATACATACATGTTTATTCATTCCATTCTTGCCACAACCCTATGACATGTGAAAAACTTACAGATAAGGAAACTGAGGCACCAAGAGATTAAGTAAACACTCAAGGGTACAGAGCTGATAAGTACTGATTGTAGAGCCAAAATTCAAACTCTGTCATCAATACTCTGACTCCAAAAATCTATTCTACTTCTCGAAGGATATGAGCAAGGAATTTATGGGGGGAAAAAAAGAAAGACGAGAAATGCAAATGAAAATAAACAAATGAAGAAATATTCCATTTCACTACAAAAGAAATACAAATTATACTAAAAATAAGCTGCCACTTCTGTCATATTGGCAATGGTTAAAAATAATGACAGTAATATGTGTAAGCATGAATGTGACAAAATGAATACTGTCATATACTGCTGGTAAGAGTAAACTGGTTCGACCTCTCTAAACAGCATTTTGACAATATGAATCAAATGTCTTTAAAAAATAATTACACAACAATTCATTTCTAAGAATTTGAACAAAAGAAATCATCAGAGATGTGTACAAAGATTGAGCTACAAAGAAGGTTGTTGCAATGTTGGTGATAATACTAGAAAATCAGAAATAATGTACTTATAGATGATCAGCTAAACTATGAAATGTCCACAAATAGAATAGTATGCAACCATTAAAAATAATGATGTAAAAGAATAGTGGTATCATGAGAAAATGTAAATAATAAGATACACTGTTTAATAAGAAAGAAGATTATAAAGCATTTGCTGCCATATGATTCCATTTATGTTCAAATAGGAGATATTGATATAAACATTAGAGAGAGAGAGACATAAAATTTTAATACTGGAAATTATATACACCTCGATAGTATGATGATTATGTCTAGAAAACAGAGTGCAGTTTTTCTTCTTTTTCTTTATTTTTATATATGTTCCCTAAATTTCCTATATGCAATATCTGTTACTTTTGTAGTAAATAATAAAGTTTATTTTAAAAAGAAAAGACATACAGGAGAATATATAATGACTTGGGAAAAAATGCTAACTTTTAAAAAATAGTTTACAAAAGAGCATGTGCAATAAGATATCATTTTTCTTTTGAAAAATATGTGACTCTAAGTAAAAAAAAACTTCTAGGATACAATCACTATAAGCATTTTGAGGTAGCTCCAAATGTCATTACGAAAAAAAATTTTTGGTTTCTTTTTTATATTTTCCAAATTTTCTCCAATAACCATGGATTTTTAATCAGAAAAAGCAATGAGAAAGATATTTTACACTTTTCTCCAAATCCATTCTAACTTTTTAACAAGCCAATAATCTATGGAAAAGCAAAAAATAACATACTGTCTTCTTATTGTTAAAACAGACACAAAAAGACGTGCTAGTATTCTATCCAATCAGAAATTTTATTTAAAGTTATGAAACCCTGTAAGTGCACTACATCAAGCTGCGCATGAGCCTTACAAGGCAATCAGACAAATCTCTTTGATATGTATCATTTATTTGACAGGTAGATATAGCAAAATAAAATAATTAAAAATGATTAAGCAGATGATTCGAAACAAATATGCTGACACCGGTCACCAATACAAGACAAAAAAAAAAAAAAAGAGCAGGGATCAATTATTTGGCTGTGTAGCATTACTAAAAGTCCTGGCCCAGATTTCTAAATATAGGTGATCTTGAGCAAATCAATTAATCTCACCAAGTTTTAAATTCCTCAGCTTTAAATTGACAATTAAAAAAAAATTAGACTCTTTGGCTTTACAATTACAGTAAAAATTTATACAAATGTAAAGAATTTTCACATGACTAAGGTAATATAAACCTTGAAGTAGCTCCAAAATTAGTATCTACTTAATTAAGGATAGATGAAGACGGTAATGACATGAGACAAAAAGAATTTTTTAAAAGAAGAAAGAAGATAAAGAAAGAAAAGGGCTGACATCCTTGACAATAAAAAATTTCTTTTAGAGGGTGTCAAGGCTCAGGAAAACTTAGTAGCTGTTTTCTGTTCTCAGAAGGTCAGAGGAACTGGGGACCAAATTTCAGAATTTTGGCTATGAGCCCCAAGTCTAATCACCCAGTAGCACTTCTCCACATGGAGAAGCTGATATAGCATCAACAAATTCTTTATCAACATCAACACTTTGTAACATTGAGAAATTAAAAGTGCTGTAATCTATAAATGACCCAGCCTGTTCTGTTAAAACTTTATCCCAATTGGACACTATGTTTAAAAGTATGTTCAAGAAATATTTCCCTTTATCTCTACTACAATTTTGAAGTCATACATATTTTCTTCCATCTCTTAGAGAGTTTGCTTGTCCTTGTAACTTTGTATATAATATTTACATATATTCTTTATAGAAATATGCATAATACAGACAGTTTTATTTTTCCCACTAAGAGAGAAAACATGCTTTATATGTTTTATGTTTGAGTACAAAACTCTCCAGTCCCTTACATCAACCATTAACTTTCACTAATTTTCCATCTCAAAATTTCACCTTCTCTCCTCATCTCCTCCTCTGATCCAAATACACACGCGCACGCGCACACACACACACACACACACACACACACACACACACGACACACACACAGGACACGCAGGTGCAATGCCAGACTTTTTAAAAATAAACAAGTTTAATATAAAATCACCTGAGGGTGACAAAGTTGTAAATTGCTTCCCAAAAAGAGATTGTGAAGGTAGTAAAAGAAAGCATTAGACATCCTAATCAAAGTCTTATAATTTTTTTCTAAGTCAATGTTATCATCCATAATAATAAACCACCATTACAATAATCCAGTTCTCAAGTTAATCATTCTAAAAGGGAAGCAACAAGCCTTTAAAAAGTCTTAGCCTGTCGAAATGTTTTATTTGTTACCTTATTACAGGTTTTCTGGATATCTCAGGGTTGCTTCTCTCCCAACCATCATCAAACTATCCAATAAACACCTCTGTCTAACACACTCTCTCTTTAGCTCATAAATAACAACATCCCTGGCTCCTGTACACATAAAGAACAACCTAAATATTTAATCGAATACCTCAACTTCAAGAATCAGCTTCTCCCCTTTGTCCTTTGGTGGCCGGAGTATCTTCATCCGAAGCCTCTATTGCTGTCATTATTTCTAATTTGAAATCATCCTCTACCTCCACACCCTTCCACGAAGGAAACATAGCTTTTATCTTTGTCTTGCACATGCATACCATAGTGAGAGTTAAAGAGTAAATTACCATTTGCAACTTTCTTTCAATAATAAAATAGCAAATAAACAAGGAATTTTTTTCTATTGCAAGATACCAGTGCACATTCAACACTCAAGTGAACTGCTGAAGTGCACTGTTACCCTATTTCCTTAACTTTTAAAAAGTAGAGAAAATCTCACAACCTGAAGAAGATAAAGAGATGTTATATTTTATATCCACATGAAGCTTGTATCCATTCTGAATAAAATAGTGCAACTTTGGATGTTTCTGTGCATAGGTCCGAAAAATGGACCTAAAATGAAGTTACAGAGTTCACTGTGAGGTCATTGCCAACTTCAGGGTAAATCTTAATAAAAGAGAGAGTGAATGACAGAAGACACTATTAGGTTATTTGTGAAATGAAAAATAAAATGTTTTGATAGGCAAAGACTTAAGTTTTTATAGAACCCTGAGAATGAAAAATGGTTAAAAATTCAAATTAAAATAATAGCTAATACTTGTAAAACACTTATGCAACAAGCATTATTTTAATTGCTTCACTTACATTATTTGGTCCTCAAAACATACAACCTATATAGGAGTAGGTATTATTATGTAGATAATTATTATCACTATCCCCATTTTACATATGAGAAACTAGGCACAAAAAAATTAACTTGTCCAAGAATGTACTCGTAATGGTGGTATCAAAATTTTAATCTAGGCAGACAAACTTTAAAAACTAAGTTCATAAGCACCACTTAACCTCTTAAACACTATAAGAGAATCTAATTGAGGCTTTTTGTTCCTTGAAATTACCACTTTCATTTCACGTATAATTAGAAATATACATTGAGATTAAAACCTGTTTCTCCAAGAAATGTAGCTAAGTAATACAATGGTGTTTTGGCAAATTGCTGTATTAACTTCTGTAGAATTCCATAAATTAGAACCTTCTGATGTAGGGAAATTTAGCAAAGAATACACTTATGATTCTAGAAATTATGAAAGAGAGTCTTATTTAACAATAAGAATTGTTCCTTCCTTGCTAGATTTTTTTCTTGTTAGATTTTTTAACTTCATTCTTTTAGGATTAATTTGCCCTAAATATTGAGTTCCTTAGACACATGTATATTGCTACATTTCTCCATAGATCCCTTATATAGCAACATCCCTATAATAAAGCAATGAAGAGAATTAGAAAGGAAGCAAAATCCAAAACAGATGTCTCAAGAAAATACACTAACGCTTATTTACTTTGCTTAAAGGAGAATTCCTAGACTCAGAATCCATTTACCCTTACCTCAAACATAATACAGCACTTTTAATTATTTGATAAGGACACCAGGGCTCAAATCCTAATTCCTCCATTTACTAATAGTATGATTTTGGGCAAGTTACTCAACTTCTCTGAGTCTAGGTATTTTTAATCTGTAAAATAGTCCACCCTACTGGAGTGTTGCAGGGATAAACCCAATTGGCATAGTATATTAAAGTTCTTAGCACAATGCCTACCATATAGTAAGTGCTCAATAAAGGTTCTTTGTTAGCTAAAAAAATTGAACTAATAACAATTCAAGGACTTATTGTGATAATCAAATAACAAAATCTGTGTGAATGCATCTATATTAGTGCTGCACAACAGAAAGTACCTCTTAAAATGTTCGTTTCTCTCTCGTCTTATCTAATTTAACAGCTCATAGCTGAATAGACATAGCAGCTTATAGAAATATGGAAGGATGATTGATATTACTAGAGGCAAAAAACACTAATTACAGAGAAACGACATCTTAAAGTCTGGAAACAAAGGTAAAGACGGGAAACCCAAAATGCAGACACAGGAACTCAAAAAGCACAGCATTTTGGGGGCCACTTGATACATAGACAAGGAGCCTTAAAAGATCAACTCAAGTAGCAGCTCAGGTATCAGATGTTCATAACTGGATATGATATAATTTCTTACTATATATAATATACCAAAATTTAGGGGCTATCTCTAGTAATGAAATTATGGATGATTTTAAATATTCTCTTCTTTAACTTTTCTATATTTTCTAAACAATAAGCTATTTAGAAAATCAAAATGTGTAGGTAAATTGTTAAAATAATGTTGGTGCTTAAAGAGTCAATCTTTAGAAACTAATACATGAGTGTGTAATAGAGGGTTTATTAACTCATTCTGTATTGAGTCCCTTATTCCAATAGCCTACATTGATCATAGTATAATAAAGGTATTACAAAAACGTAACTGATGTGAAAATTTTATTAAACATTGCATAATAAATTCACTTGAAAAAGAAAAATGCTAAAAGCAGATTCATCTTGGAGGCACTATTTTAAATAGCAGTCGATATCAACACAAAGCCACATATGATTACCTCTATCTTTGCTTGCAACAATTTTGACACGCCCTCATTTTTAGGGTAAAAAAAATGTTTAAACAACTCTAGGGAAAGAGCAAAATAAACTGATAAAATGGAGAAAATTCAAGAAGCACAGTCATGAGTGAAATGTACTTTTTTACTTTCTCAAATAGAAATTAGAATGCTTTAGGCAAATTTATATATTACTGAGTAATCACTGACTAAACCGCTGAAAAAGGTGGCAGCACAAAAGGCAAATTAATATATCAGAAATGAACCTATGACAATCTTTTTCTTTCTGATCTATAACGTGTATCTCTCTTTGAAACTGTCCCACTGAATACTACACACACGCACTAGAGAACATGCCAGAGAGCTATATAGTAGATCCTAGAGGACGCTTTCATTTAGAAAAAGTACTTCTCAGAAATATAAAACATTTTCCTGTTTCTTCATAACCAAAGTAGAAGAATAAACAGGCACAAAGTACTGAGACCTTGGAAACTCTCAATTACTTTAAATATTGGTATTATCAGTAGTAGTAATAGTACAGTGCTAGTACAGATTTGAGATGGACTAAATAAAACACAGTCGCACAGCTGATCTACAGCATAATCAAGACTAGAATTTAGACGATGTGTTTCCCCGTCCCCCATTAATATTCTTTTCACCCTTTCCATAATTCCCCCTAAAACCTGATATCTCCCGATCTAATTGGCACTTTAGATTCAGCTGTGATTACTTCATTCCTTTTCTTGGACTCTGATTGTCAGTGGGCTAAAGGCAATGGACACCATTAATGCCAGAAACATCTATATTTTATAATAAAAGGACGGTAAGTCTAAATCACACCTGCAAATTGTTTTCTGAAGTGCATTTTCTTTGGAAAACAAACACAAATGCTCTTTAGGTGTGCTTTACCCTCAGTAGTATCATTATGTTCATGCCTTATTTCTATCACTTAAATATACAAATAATATAATATTAAATATTTCCATCACTGTTTACTTTCAGTAAACAGAAAAGTGAAAAAAATAAAACAAATATCTTTCCTTTATTATTATGTTTATCAGCATATTTTAATCCATTTTTAAATTGGATACATTCAAGTCTTAGAAATGCAAACTCTTGTGACCACAAGAGACACTGAGTTTTTCATGGTGCTTAAAGGATAGAGGGCATAATAAATAAGTTTTTGGTTCTAACTCATTTTCTGCTCTTTTGAATTAATTAATGCTGTGGAAATTTCAGACAACTGCTATATCATTTGTGACTGAATTGAATCCAAAGGAGAAAAATATGTAAAACATTATTTAATTAAAATTTTCTTTTTTTTTTTTCCTCTCCCACTTCCCATCCTACTAGCTAATAGTCAAAATAAAAGGATGGTTCCATGTTTGTTGCTGTCAAATTAATTGCCTTGGGCCACTTTAGTATCTTCAGATATCTATCGTTTCTAGACCATATTGTTCTCTGGGGTCAGTCCCTTGAGGATGGCTCTCAGGCTCCTTATCCTCATTTCAAAGCTGTTTTGGCAAACTCAAAAAATTCATAACAGTCTTCTTTTATTGGTATACATATGGCTCTTGAGGAATGCTAGTTAAGATTTTTTTTTTCTTTTTTTTTTGTTCTCATACATGTGGTTTTGCATTAGGCTTTGAGGACTGGCTTTGAGAGTTAGAATGAGACGAAATCCATTCTACTTGAATAATTTTATTGCAATGCAGGAAAAGTAAAACGAAGAAAAGTTTACTTTTCTGTTTCTAAGTTGAGGACAACACACTGGGAAATCTTTTATTTCCCTACTACCTGAGTTGTGGTCCTAAAACATAAAATCTGATCATGTTAATCTCCTGCTTAAAAACCTTTATTTCCTTATAACCTACAGAATAAACTCTAAATTTGTTGGTACAGATACAAGACCTACAAATATCTTGCAAATCATCTTTTTACTCTTATTTTCTGACACCCACACACATTTAGCATCTTAAGGCTTGATCTATTTTTACTATTCTCTGACGATTGTTCTTAGTCATCTTTGCCTGATTTCTGTTTCTAGAGCTTATACACTTCTTCCCAATTTGTGGTCTTAAAAAATTCTGTTACCTTTCATGTCTTCTCTTCACCAAATAATCTCTTACTCATCTTGTATATCACTAATGTAGAGTCACCATCCTCGACCCCAAGCCCAGGTTAGGTCTCCCTTTCCCTTCATAGCATTCATTATCTTATAATGTAAACTCTTAGAGAAGGGGACAACATACACTTTAGTTCACCATTGTATTCCTAGCCCATACATACTTGGCATTCAATGGATGTATTTTTCTCATTATCCAAATATTCATTATGTGAGTCGCCGAAATTACATAGAAAGTGAAAGGCATCAAAATATAAAAATATTCTAATGATCTTAACATTTATCAAATTAGTCTTCACTCAAACATCTCTCACAAAACTTAACATTTATCTCATCCATTAGGGTTAATTTCTTTGTATCTTTGATAATCACTGCTAAGTGGTTTCAAATTTGTCTGCACACTGAAGTCACATGGAGCCTTGAAAAAATATTGATGCCTGGGTCTCATTCCCAAAGATTGATTTAATTGGTTAAAGTAGAGCCTTAAGAAGAGGAATACTTTAAAAATTTGCCCAATAATTTTTTCAGTCAGGTTGAGAATCAGACTAGTTGATTAATGTATATTGCATTGTGAAATATTGTAAATAATTTTTAAAATAAAAATGTAAAGTGAATGCAAAGTGAAATTGCAAATTTTGAAAAAGAAGAATTCATGAGAAATACAGTGTTGAAAAACAGCTCAAGTCATTGACAAATCAAGAATTTTCAGTTAGACTGGATAGAAACGAAAGAACCCCAAATTGGCAGGAATGATAGTTGATATGGTAGATTATTCAAAAGAGAATGATTTGAATATAAAAAGATTAAGAAAGGTTTTTAGGAATATTTTTTGCAAAAAATGACACTTGTTACGATGGTACTACAATCGAAGTGATTGTGCTATCACAACATTTGACCTGAAAAATTATTCAAAATCATGCAGTTAATTCTTCTAAGAAATAATGTATAGTTAGAATTACAAATGAAATGTTGCCAATTATATAAATTTATTTTTATTAATTTTGGTTTTAATTTTTAAGACTGAGTCAAAATAAAATTATTTTCCCCATTGTTTATTATGAAATTTTGATCCCCATCCACTTAGTATATTAAAATATAAAAGACCTTATGTCACATGACCTTGCCAAAGGTACAGGCAGAGGTAGTTCTACTTTTTTCTTTCATTTGACTTACTGTTTCCTTTCCTTGACTCATTACAATGGTTAGGACCTCCAATACAATGTCAAATAGGATGTATAAGCATGGACATTAGTTTTCTATTTCATCTTGTGTCAGTTTTTTCTAATGCACAAAGAAAGCATTCAATATTTTGCTATTTAAACATGATGTTAGTTGTAGGTTTTTCACAGATGCCTTTTTCAGATTAAGAAAGTTATTTTCTATTCCTAGTATGCTGGGAGTTTCTAACTACGAATGGGTGTTATCAAATACTTTTTTTCTATTCTATTAAAATGAGCACATGATATTTCTCATTTATTCTGTTAATAGGGTTAGATTTTCAAATGTTAAATCAAACTTGCAATCCTGGGCTAAACCTTACTTAATCATAATACATTATTCTTTTTTATATTGCTAGATTTAATTTGCTGATTTTTTGTTAAAGATATTTGCATCTGTGACCATGAGGGATATTGCTCTAAATTTTTCTTTTATTGTAATGTTTTATCAGGTTTCGTATTTGGGCTATTATGCTAGCCTCATAAGGTAGAAATTATTCCTCCTTCTTCCATTTTTTGAAAGAGTTAATGCAAGATTGGTGTTATTTCTGAAATGTTTGATAGAATTCACTAGTGAATCTATTTGGACCCATAGTTATCTTTATAGAAAGTTATTTTTTTAATCTAAAAATGCAATTCACTTTAAAGGTAAAGTCTTATTCAAGTTTCCTGTTTCATCTTGTGTCAATTTTAAGTTGTATTTTTCAAAAAATTTATCCACTTCGTGTAAGTTGTATTTTTTGGCATAAAAGTATTCATAATGTTCCTTTATTGTCTTTTTAATCTCTGTAAATTCTATAATGATAATTCCTCTTTCATTCCTGATATTGGTAAGTTGTGTTCTCTTTTTTCTTGGTCTTTACCAAAAAAAAAAAAACAACTTTACCTATAATTTGTTCTTGTTTTCAGCAGTTTATTATAATGTGCCTATGCATGTTTTTCTTTGCATTTATCCTGTTTGGGCTTCACTGAAATTATTGAATCTGTAAATTTAACTTTCATCAAATTTGAGAAATTTGAGGCCATTATTTCTTCAAGCGTTTTCTTTTCTTTAGCCCAAATATTACTCTCCTTTTTTTTCTGGGATGTATATATGTTAGACCATTTAATATTATCCTTCATTCCATATTCATTTTTTTTTGCAATTGTTTTCTGTGTTCTTTAAATTGGATCATTTCTATTGATCTATTTTCAATTTCATTGACTCTTTCTTTGTCATTATTATTCTACTGATTGGCCCATCAGGTTATTTCCTTATTTCAGATATTACATTTTTCATCTTTAAGTTCCTATTTGGTTCTTTTTGTAATTTCAATCTCTCTGCTGAAATGCTCTATTTTTTTTTCACATTTTCTTGGTTCTCCATATGTTGAGTAATTTGGGATTATATCTTAGACATCATTAGCATCATGTTGTGGAAACTCTGAATTCATTTACAGTGCTCTAAAGAGTGTCACTTTTTGTTTGTTTTAGCAAAAAGCTTACTTGCTTAGACCCCAACTACATGTACTGTCTCACCTGCAGTGGGCAGCAGTTCAAATATTTGTTTATTTCTTTTAGCCTTGCCTAGGCTGCATAAAGCCCATCCTGTGCACGCATGGTTTGGGGATCAGTCAGAAATTGGGTCAAAGTTTATATACAAAATTTAAGACTCCCTTTCTGTTACTCTTTCCTTTCCAGGATTATCTTCTCACTTCCCAGTAGCTGTGGTTGCCCCAAAGTCTGTTCTGGTTCTTCAAGCCAGAAAGACTACTGATTTTTCTACTGGAGTTTTATTAGCTCTCCAAGTCTGGCACAGACTGGGGCCTACCCTCATACTGGAAACCTTGAAAATGACCAACTTAACCAGTACTCCTCTTCCCCTTCTTGCAACATCATCTCCTTTCAAGATTTAGCCTGCTTTTGTTGCCCTTCAGTATCTTCACATAGTTGTTTCTAATGATTTGTCCAGAGTTTTTAGTTGTTATCCCCACTCAATTTTAAATAGATTAATTTAAAGCAGCCTTTTTTCACTACCTTAAATTTCGTATAACAAAGACTTCTTGTATTGCCTTAATGAAGAATTAAATGATACTATTCTTTTTCATTCCTCCATGCCTTTACAGATTCTATTCTTCTGCCTACAATGTCCTTAGTTCTTATAACCCTGCCATGTAAACATGCTCTGTGACCATTTTATATATTTTAAAAGAACATAGCCAAGTTTTGCCGCCCCCCAAGTTTTAAATACCTAAAATTTCAACTGAATATTTAAACTGGAACTCAGATGTCTATCAATATAACAATGGTACATACATAAAGTACTACACAGAAGAAAATAAAGCTATGTAAATTACAAAGAAGTCTAAGTTATAATTTTTAATGAAAAGATATGTAAAGTATAAAGCAATATGTATAAAAAGGGGGAATATTACCCTCACAAAATAAAACTGTATATTTCTATATAATTGTGTATATTTATATGTGATATCATACAAAGAGGTCTGAAAGCATACAAAAATATTGATATAGTAAATAAGTTTGTAAAGCAAAATAGAATTTCGGGTGGAGAGAGAAATTAAGGAAAATTCCTCACTTATTTTTCAATAATTATTTATTCAAAAAATATTTAATGATTGCCTGCTATATGCCAGGCACTATTCTACAATAAAAATGTATTTATGTATTACTTGTATAATTTAAAAATATTTTTAATTTTTTCAATGAAAGTATTTAACTCAATGAGGAGAAACCAAAATAACAGAAAATCTCTAAGGTGCTTAAAAATGTGACCCTTTATCTTGTTAATGTACCAGAAACTCAGGAGTCTTTTGAAGGTAAGTAAATAAATTTAGTGTTAATTTTAAATCTGTTCTATCTAACCCTGATTAAATTCTTATTTGTTTAGATCTGGACCCAATGGAGAAACAAACCAATTTCTCTTTTTCTACTTTTTAATTCAGTTCCATTCTCTTATCCCAGTTCTTCTGAGGTTTGGAAATAGCTGGTGAGGTCTAAAGTTCTTATTTGGGGGTAATTCCAGGTATCAAATGGCTGCCAACAGATAAAGATATGTGGTTTTTTTTACATTAACATATTAGAGTAGGTATGGCCGAGCAACCCAGAGAGTAAACCTGGTCTTTATGAAGTTCATTCTTGGCATCACATAATAGAGAAATATCTTTGTCAGTTATATTGACACATCTTCTCGTCTTAACCAAGTGATACATAGAAGACATCAATAATAATATAAACATTAATATAAACATTAATATTGAAATAACTTGGTATAACTCAACATTTTAACCTCTCTTCCCAATTACTTCCAGTAACAAGGCCTTCAGTACCTCAACAAGGAAGTTCGTTCATTTTTAGACAACTGTAACTGTTACAAAGTTTTTCTTCTGCTATTCCTGTGACTGACTCCCTGTGACTTTCACCTGCTAACTAGAGTTTGGCCCACCATAGTATATACTCTTTCCCGATAGCAGCACGTTAGCCATCTCAGGACAGCTATCAGATTCTCTTAAGACTTCTTTTCTTCAGAATAAACATGCCTGGTTCTTTTAACCTAAGGGAAGCTTCTGTCAACTGACCTAGAAAGAGTAAAAATTAAATTTCTCTGCAACCAGGCTATTGGTTCAGTTGAAAAAGACAAGATTTGGTTTTTACCTTAATGCAGCAAACAACCCTCTTGGCTAAACATTACAAATACCTCTTGGCATTTGTCTTCAAAGAAACATCCCTCCACATGCCTGTACATGTGTATACACATTGCCTTCCACTTTTTCTTTATATATGTTTTTTTAAATGGGCACCAAGACGTGTCCATCCTCAGTTCAGGTAACTTGAGTTTCCACCCAAGAGGCTTGTACTCTCTGTTTCATTTTAGTTTTATTTAAGCTACAGTATTTCATTCTTATAAATTCATACCTATTTTTGGACCCCTAAAATATCAGGCAAAGACTGGGCCCATTAAACTTGATCTGATAAGCCTTAACTTAGGCTAGGCTTAGCAATGTGTCTGTTAATTGTGCGCATTTAGCTATCTTAGTTCTATTTGTTAGAGACTGTTAACTACTTTACATCTTTAGGAAGTTAGAAAATAAATGTTTAAGTCTGGAAAAACCTATAGAGGACATCCACCTAATTCTTCTCTGGTCCTTAGAAGAACCTAATTATACCTCTAATCTAAACCTTTTTGGAGGGGCAGAGGCGGAGTGAATACTAGTCTTGCCTAAAAAAGCTATACCTAGGAATTTTTTCTTAAGTTTAGTCCTAACTCCCGTCTGATATCTGTCCCAGTTTTCTTAGTTATGAAACAAAGGTAATAAGATCTCTGTTTTAACTATCTCATGGTGTTACTATAAGAACTACATAAGATGGTACATGAGAAAGTTCATTTGAAAGTACAAAGTGTAATAAAAAATATAAGGAACAATATTATTAATAATAATAGTACCTTCTATGACCACAAATGAGACTCTCCACAAATCCCTCCCTTTAACACTAAGACATTTTAATTAAATTCCCCTTTTTATTTCCTTTTCCCACACCATCAACCAAAAAAAATTTTTTTGCCACATAATCTGTAGCTTGGGCCTTTAATTATAAACCTCTGCAATGATTTACATAGAGTACAACATAAGTGTATTCTGACATTTTGAAAACCCAGCCCTCCTCTCAGACTGGCTTCATTTTCTTTTTCCTTTTTTATAATCTTTTCTATATTCTCCTGGAAAAAAAAAACACACTGCCTAGCAATACAATATTATAGCAACTGTCACAGCTATGAATATTTTAGTTATAGTTACGCACCTTGAAACTCTTACAAGTGGACTCATGGGTTTCCTATGCAAAAGTACCAGATCTATTTTCTCAATTATGTGTCCTAATTTTTTCCAGATTTTTAGAGCCCATTATAGTGTTTCCACATTCAGATTGTAGACACCGGGGCTACTCTACAAGTTTATAATTTGAAAGCTCAGTTCTTAACATTCAGGAATGCAGATTCCCCAAAATGAGAACACAAAAGTGAAAGACTGCACTGCAAAAAAGTCCCTACCATTTCCCTCACCCCAATCTTTGCTAGCATCAAGTTGCATAATTTTATATAAATAGTATATACTAACTAACCCACAGGCTCCTTTTTCATGTAATTTTCCTTTCTTTCTTTCTCTCAATGTCCTTTTATTCCTTTCCTTCTCATTCACTACATTCCACTCCCTGATAACAACAACAAATATTTATTGAATGCCTATACCATACAAGACCATGTGTGCTAAATGCTAGGGAAAACATGTGAGAACAAAACAGGCCAGTCCAGAGTAAAGGACAGACATTAAATAAAAATCACACAAATAAACACATAATTTTACATTGCAATATCTGCTATGAAATAAATTAAAGTGTGGGAAGCATGATCTTTGCAGGCACACAAGATGTGAATTGGAAGGATCAGAGAAGGCCTCTCAAGAAACATTTAAACAGAGACCTGAAGGATAAGCAGGAATCATTATGAAGAAGAATGAGAAGTGTATTCCAGTTAAGAAGATAGATTTACGTGAAGACCTTAGAGTGGGGAGGAAAAACTTGGAGTGTGTAGACCAGTATAACAGTTGAATCAGAAAGTACCACTGGGAAAAAGATAAGAGCTGAGGCTGGCAATGCAGGAGCCAGATTATGCAGAGCCTGGGCTTTGCAGATTATGTTAAAGACTTTTTGTTTTAATTAAAGTATAATAGGAAGCAAAGAAAAGGTCTTTCTTGGATCTCAAAGAATGGTAAGTGGAGTTTTTCCTCCTACATAATGAATATGGAATTAAGTTCAAGTATAAAGAAAAGCATAGAAATGATAGACACCAAATTAAAAAGAATGGTTACATCTGACTCAAAGAGGGAGATATAAAATTGATTAAGAGTACACAAAAGGCTTCAACTGCATTGGTAATGTTTTATCTCTTACAGGTACATAGGTATTTTAATCTATTCATTATACATTTTTGTATGACTAAAACTTTCATAATAAATTTTTTTAAAAGAATTAACAAATGCTAAGACTTTGCAGGTTCATTTCTTTCTCTTTTTTCCTAGGCTCATACTAAATATTCTCAATTTTGAGAAACAAGTACACAGAATTTAGGGATCTCCCATCTTACACTCTTTGTTTCCTGGACATTTATTTTCTAGACATTTCACATTAGATGTTAGAAGCTCCTTAATTAGCTTATCTTTTCTTTCAGCATATACTATAATCCTGTGTCTTTCCAAAAACCACATAGTTAATATGAAGATTAAATGAGATAGAGCATTTTACATACCATTTAGCACACGAGAGCTCAATAAATTTTAACTATTGTTTTTTATTATTTCATTTATTATACTCTGTATTCCCAGTCCTAAATATAAGCCAGAACACTAGAACTGAAAAAAAGCTGAGTATATATGGCTAAATGGTGCTCTGGTATTTTGAATACATATATACTATATATATTGATGAACACACAAACACATACACATGCATAACATATATTTCCAATATTAAATTTATGGGTTTTTTTAAACATTTTTCTGTCTCATGTAAGCATTACATAACAAAATGTTATTTTGAGGCCTTTTTATTGCCACTAAAGAAATATCTTTAAAGAAAAGGTTAAAATCCTGCATTTGATGGTACATGGTTACAATTTAAGGTGAGTTTAATAAGTTTACTATCTTCTCCTAAGTACAATGCTATATTGAAATTATTTATGACTGCATAAAGCTACAATTATATTCAATATGGTCCATATTGTGTTTAAAAGGCTCATTTTTACAATATCAAGTAATTCATGTAAAACTTCAATCTTATGGAATTGAATACTGACATCAAATTTTTTTTCTACAACAGAAGAAGCAGTCTTTGATGCAAGAACATTATTAAAATCATCTTTCACTTAATTTTCTTTGTACAAATAGCACAGATCCTCTCATTTCTCCTTCCTTCCAATTCACAAATACAATAAAAGCTGTCTTTAGAAAGGTCCTTAAATTAAACATCAAGATGAAATGACTACTAGGACACAGAAAATAAAAGAACTTATGACAGTTTTCGTTATCTAGAAGTCTAAAAAATATCTCACTGACTCTTTACATGAATATTATATTTTAAATTATATTTTCATACCTAAGAATCCAGAACTTGGTCGTGTGAAAAAACAACAGTTTGTCATTCAATATTCTTTAGTTTGAGGTTTAGACTTAGATTGTTTTAGTAATCATTCCTCCATACTCACTTCCTTGTTCTTAATCACAAATCTAATCATGTATTTTTATAAATATTCAAAATTAAATATATTTATCTACTTATGTAAATACTTTACAGTTAACTTTTACCGATAGTCTGTGTAGGGATCTCATTAACAAACACATTTGGAACTTTTAAAATTTGTTCCGGCAGCCTGTAAATTAATATTAAAGTTAATTGTTTCAATAGATCAAAATTCTACACATTTTTAAAAATGGATACAAAAGATTAATTCCAAGTTTTGTTTTACTTACCAAGCTCTGCCATTCCACCTCACTGCCCGAACAATATTATCAGCTCGTGGGATACTCATTCTTGCTAAGTAAAAGGATATTTCTTCTCTAGCTGGATTAATAATCAACCTTCTAGATAGTTCATTTGTAATTCTCTTCTGGTTAACCCTTAGCATTACAGCAGTCTGCTCAACTCATTCTAATCAACTTACAAAGTAGGGAAAAGAAGATGAAATTCAATGATGCAGATAACAAGTGGAAAATACAAATGAGGGACAGTTTAGATTAGGCACAAAAGAACAATCAGCCTTACTTTTTTACACTACAAGATGTAAATCTTTATGCTAGAGATTACAAAAGCACTCAGGTCATAAACACAAGATACATGAAAAGAAAACCCTAGTAGGCTTATAACACACCAGTTCAGCGTATATCAGCCCATGTTTTCTGCTTTCTTACGTTCGGATAAATACAAATTAGCTCTGAGCATAATAGATACATTTTTCTCTTAGTAGAAAGGTCTGACTTTCAATTTCTAAATGCCTCCTCTCCCAGTGACTTTAATCACTTGGTCCCTTATCCTACGATAAGTGTCATCTCAGGCTTTATGGAAATTTTCTCCAAATGTGATCTGTAAACACTTGCAAGAGAATAATCTATGGCACTTGTTAAAAATATAAACACCTGGATCCCACTTCATAAACCTGAATCATCTCAGGGGATTCTTATATACACTAAAACTTTGAGAGCCACTGCTCTAGAACCATTTCTGACCTTATCTAAAAGACTCCAACACAATCCCTTGAGACACAAAATAAAATTAATTACTCCTGCTGCTAGATTAACTTTTTGCTTTGATTCCAATAAATAGGATTATACTTTGTTTTCCTGTACCAAAGTGCACTAGTTCATCCAAGACCATGACACTTCCATGGTCTTGGTAACCTTCCACTTGCAGACTCCTTAGAAACTGGAATCTGTCTTTTAACTTTATTTAGTAACTAAGGCCTTATCGTGACCTAGCTGCCTAAATCTCTAATACCACTTGCCCCCGACTTTTATTGCTCTGTCTGCTTTATGAAACACTTAGTCTCCTGTTTTATGCCTCTCTTCTACATGTAGGAACTACACTTATTGGTGTTCATTGTCCAGTCTTTTAGCTAATGCATTTTGTCTGCTTTATTAACTTTCTCCCAAGGTTGTTCCCATCCCAGTGGACCCTTACCTGAGGTCTCCTGTTATAATGAACACAACTTGTTTAGTCATATTCAGAGAAATTAACAACTAACTAAAACGTGAAAAGACAGATGAGGCAGCCAGTAGTTTCACAAATTGCTACAAAAGCCCATGTTCATAGTCAGAGCAAAGGAAAAGATGATGACTATGGAAAAAGAAGAACCATGGAAAACTAAAAGAAAGTCCTTGAGAACTGGAAGAGTAGACCAAGTAAAACAAAGTGAAAAAATGTTTTAATTCTAATCACTTATTTTTATTTTTATGGAATCTATTTAAAAAGGTCAACAAAATGATGATTATTTAATCTGGAGAGAAGATTAAAGTGATGAAAAGAAAAACAGTGCTGGACTAGTAAAACTCAAAAGACTTGGATTCCTCTGGTCTCTCTTTTACTTCCTAGATTTCTGATCTAGATTAAATCTCTTAACTTTCCTATACCCATTAAGGGGTATGCCTTGTATGCCTAGGATTATTTTGATAGTTAAAGATCATATTTATAAAAAGAGCTTTAAAACTATAAATGCCACATAAATATAAAAGATTACTGCAGCTATATAAATTACTATTATATAAAGATAACAGTTGTCTACAAAGGACACAAAGAGGCAATTTTATATATATATATATTTTTTTTTTTAAATTTAAGTATAGTTGGTATACAGTTTGGTATATTAGTTTCAGGTATACAATATAGTGATGTGACATTTTTATACCTTACAATGTGATTGCCCCACTATTCTGCTAATCTGTCACCATGCAAACCCATCACAATATTATTAACTATGTTCCCCTTTACCTTTTTTACTCATTCACCCACCCCTCTTCTCTCTGGCAATGATATCCCTTTGGTCTCTGTTTCTATGAGTCTATTTTTGTTTAATTTTGTTTGTTCATTTGTTTATTTTTTAGATTCCAGATATATGTGAAACTATACAGTATGTGTCTTTCTCTGTCTGATTTATTTCACTAAGAATAATACTCTCCAGATCCATCCAAGTTGTCATGAATGGCAGGATTTCATTCTTTTTATGGCCGTGTACTATTCACATATATGTATATCTCATATCTTCATTATCCATTCATCTATTGATGGACATCCAGGTTGTTTCCATATCTTGGCTATTTTAAATAATGTGATAAACATAAGGGTGGATGTATCTTTTCAAATTAGTATTGTTGTTTTCTTTGGATAGATACCAGAAATGAAATTGCTGGGTCATATGGTGGGTATATTTTTAAAAGAAAGTGGAAACCATATGCAATAAAAGAAGCTAACAAGAGTTTGTGAAATGCCTTTCCTAAGAAAATTTCAAAATATGATCAATGTCAGTTAGGGGACAAAATAAAGTAAAATCATCCTAAAATATAGAAAAATTATCAGGTTAACCTTAGTTTGCCCAGGTCAGAAACCTTAAGAGTCTTACCAGAAGGACTTCTAAGTAAGAAAAAGGATCATTTGGAGTGGCACTGGTGACTCTCATCCAGAGAATCATCTTCCTAAAGCTAGAGTTCAGAGTGACTTCAAGTGGCAAAAATTTGAGGCATATTTTTGCAAGACATTTAAACTGAATCCAACATGGCCTAAGATTCAGTCGAGTGTTATAACTCAATTTAACTGGATAATGTGTACATATTAACATTGAGAAAACAGAAGACTTTAGCCAGTGTACAAATTGGTTGACTAGAGCTGTCCATATGAAAACAAAAAGGACTGACTCTTGACTTTTAAAAAATAGACACTTCCATCTTTTTAAGTTTCAATGAACACATTTAACAAGTATTGTTGGAACATCTACTATGTTTCAGATGTTGGTCAAGAACACTGAGGAATATGAATGACAAAACGGTCAAAAAAAAATATCTGCTATCTTGAGCTTATGTTGTAGGGAATATAAGGAAAATATAGCAAATAAATTTGATATGCAAATTACCAGTTGATAAAAGCTATAGGAACAAATAGAACAGCACTAAACAGATCAGAAATGTTTGCAGGATTGCAAATTTAAAATAGGATAGTCAAGGTAGATCTCACTGAGAAAATGACATCTAAGCAAAACTTGAAGGAAATAAGGTTGATCATGAAAGGGTTTTTCCATTAATTTTTAAATTTTACCAATTTAATAATAAATGGAGGCTATCCTTATAAATTAACTTTCATATTATAATGATGAAAAATTGGAAGGCAATAATTTAATAGTAAAACAAACTATAGTACATGCATATGACAGTATATAATGTGGTCATTAAAACTCATGTTTTCAAAAGACTATTAACATGGGAAAGTCCAATAAAATGATTTCTTAAATACAAAAATGTATCTAAAGTATGTTCCAATTTTGCATTTTTTTTTTTCATTTAGTCAACAACTATTTTTCAAGTACCTACTATGAGCCATGCACTGTTCTGGGCATTG
The DNA here is from genome assembly GCF_902729225.1 of Pteropus medius. NCBI lineage: Eukaryota > Metazoa > Chordata > Mammalia > Chiroptera > Pteropodidae > Pteropus > Pteropus medius. The sequence goes on along the minus strand of NW_024353906.1, from coordinate 1,300,141 downwards.
GAGAGAGGGCAGTAAACAAGTTACACATGTTCTTTCGTCACGTACACACATAGATAAAAGACAGAAATAAAATATATTAAAATGTTACTGGGAGGAACACTTCATAAACAATATAAATGTCTAACCAATGTACTGTATACTTGAAACTAATATAATTTTTTTTTAATTTTAATGTTCCTGGGGAGTAAATTTTTTATCATGAAATAATAATCAGACATTATGGATTATTTTATTTTCTCCTCTATGTTTAAAGAGTCTAAAATTTCTAAATATGTTCTGAATGATTCTAAAAATAAACTATGCCATTTACATTGACCTAACCATTGTGGTTCATATTTGCCTGGGGATATCTGTTTAAATAAAGCACAAATTTAAACTCATAATATTCTATCAACTGTATATTGCATTTTTTCACCATATCCTAATTCTTATGCCCTGTACAACATCTAACAAAGTTGAATAACATCAGGTCCCTTTCTAAAGATGCAAAAACTAAGAAACAGAACAGTTAACTATTTTGCCATACTGGAAAGGAAAAGTGTTTAAATCCTAAACTGTAAAAATGTCTATGAAAATATTCCACACAGTAACTTAGGGGTACATCTCTCCCCACTTATGCTGGCGTTTTTGTTTTTTTTGTTTGTTTGTTTTTTGGTCAGAAAAAAAAAAGATTCATTTATTTAAAATGGAACGTTAAAAGTTATAAAAAATCTGATCTGAATCTCAACCCACCACCAGATGTTAGCTTTATTCTCTCTCCCCCTTCAACCAGTAAAGTGACCAGAAAACAAGTTAGACATTCCTGTAATGCTACATTTGTTCTTTATTTTCAAGTTATTATATTTAAATAGAAAGCAAATGACATCTATTTGCCTACCCCTAACTAGTTGGGTTATCTTTGGCAAGTCATTTCAATTTTCTGGTCTCACTTTTTATTTTTCACATACCACAATTAGACTAGATAATCTCAAAAGTCCTTATGTCCAGAGTTTCTGGATATTATTATTTCAAGTCTACGAGGAACGTACAGTAAATTAAGGGAACACAGCTTCTCAAAAAGAACGAACAAAAGAAGAAAAGAAAAAGAATAAAAGAAAGAAAGAAAGAAAGAAAGAAAGA